>NW_027590355.1:0-45000 GCF_964213995.1 Mustelus asterias | reverse complement strand
CTCAGTACTGACCCTCTGACAGTGCGGCACTCTCTCAGTACTGACCCTCTGACAGTGCGGCACTCTCTCAGTACTGACCCTCTGACAGTGCGGCACTCCCTCAGTACTGACCCTCTGACAGTGCAGCACTCCCTCAGTTCTGACCCTCTGACAGTGCGGCACTCCCTCAGCACTGACCCTCTGACAGTGCGGCACTCCCTCAGTACTGACCCTCTGACAGTGCGGCACTCCCTCAGTACTGACACTCTCACAGTGTGGCACTCCCTCAGTACTGACCCTCTCACAGTGCGGCACTCCCTCAGTACTGACCCTCTCACAGTGCGGCACTCCCTCAGTACTGACCCTCTGACAGTGCGGCACCCCCATAGCACTGACCCTCTGACAGTGCGGCACTCCCTCAGTACTGACCCTCTGACAGTGCGGCACTCCCTCAGTACTGACCCTCTGACAGTGCGGCACTCCCTCAGTACTGACCCTCTGACAGTGCTGCACTCCCTCAGTACTGACCCTCTGACAGTGCGGCACTCCCCCAGTACTGACCCTCTGACAGTGCAGCACTCCCTCAGTACTGACTCTCTGACAGTGCGGCACTCCCTCAGTACTGACCCTCTGACAGTGCGGCACTCCCTCAGTACTGACCCTCTGACAGTGCGGCACTCCCTCAGCACTGACCCTCTGACTGTGTGGCACTCCCTCAGTACTGACCCTCTGACAGTGCGGCACTCCCTCAGTACTGACCCTCTGACAGTGCGGCACTCCCTCAGTACTGACCCTCTGACAGTGCAGCACTCCCTCAGTACTGACCCTCTGACAGTGTGGCACTCCCTCAGCACTGACCCTCTGACAGTGCGGCACTCCCTCAGTACTGACCCTCTGACAGTGCGGCACTCCCTCAGTACTGACCCTCTGACAGTGCAGCACTCCCTCAGTACTGACCCTCTGACAGTGCGGCACTCCCTCAGCACTGACCCTCTGACAGTGTGGCACTCCCTCAGTACTGACCCTCTGACAGTGCGGCACTCCCTCAGTACTGAACCTCTGACAGTGCAGCACTCCCTCAGTACTGACCCTCTGACAGTGCAGCACTCCCTCAGTACTGACCCTCTGACAGTGCAGCACTCCCTCAGTACTGACCCTCTGACAGTGCGGCACTCCCTCAGCACTGACGCTCTGACAGTGCAGCACTCCCTCAGCACTGACCTTCTGACAGTGCGGCACTCCCTCAGCACTGACCCTCTGACAGTGCAGCACTCCCTCAGCACTGACCCTCTGACAGTGCGGCACTCCCTCAGCACTGACCCTCTGACAGTGCGGCACTCCCTCAGCACTGACCCTCTGACAGTGCGGCACTCCCTCAGTACTGACCCTCTGACAGTGCGGCACTCCCTCAGTACTGACCCTCTGACAGTGCGGCACTCCCTCAGCACTGACCCTCTCACAGTGCGGCACTCCCTCAGTACTGACCCTCTCACAGTGCGGCACTCCCTCAGTACTGACCCTCTGACAGTGCGGCACTCCCTCATAACTGACCCTCTGACAGTGCGGCACTCCCTCAGTACTGACCCTCTGACAGTGTGGCACCCCCATAGCACTGACCCTCTGACAGTGCGGCACTCCCTCAGTACTGACCCTCTGACAGTGCGGCACTCCCTCAGTACTGACCCTCTGAAAGTGCGGCACTCCCTCAGTTCTGACCCGTTGACAGTGCGGCACTCCCTCAGTACTGACCCTCTGACAGTGCGGCACTCCCTCAGTACTGACCCTCTGGCAGTGCGGCACTCCCTCAGTACTGACCCTCTGATAGTGCGGCACTCCCTCAGTACTGACTCTCTGACAGTGCGGCACTCCCTCAGTACTGACCCTCTGACAGTGCGGCACTCCCACAGCACTGACCCTCTGACAGTGCGGCACTCCCTCAGTACTGACCCTCTGACAGTGCGGCACTCCCTCAGTACTGACCCTCTGACAGTGTGGCACTCCCTCAGCACTGACCCTCTGACAGTGCGGCACTCCCTCAGTACTGACCCTCTGACAGTGCGGTACTCCCTCAGTACTGACCCTCTGACAGTGCGGCACTCCCTCAGTACTGACCCTCTGACAGTGCAGCACTCCCTCAGTACTGACCCTCTGACAGTGCAGCACTCCCTCAGTACTGACCCTCTGACAGTGCGGCACTCCCTCAGTACTGACCTTCTGACAGTGTGGCACTCCCTCAGTACTGACCCTCTGACAGTGCGGCACTCCCTCAGTACTGACCCTCTGACAGTGCGGCACTCCCTCAGCACTGACCCTCTGACAGTGCGGCACTCCCACAGCACTGACCCTCTGACAGTGCGGCACTCCCACAACACTGACCCTCTGACAGTGCGGCACTCCCACAGCACTGACCCTCTGACAGTGCGGCACTCCCACAGCACTGACCCTCTGACAGTGCGGCACTCCCACAGCACTGACCCTCTGACAGTGCGGCACTCCCTCAGTACTGACCCTCTGACAGTACAGCACTCCCTCAGCACTGACCCTCTGACAGTGCGGCACTCCCTCAGCACTGACCCTCTGACAGTGCGGCACTCCCACAGCACTGACCCTCTGACAGTGCGGCACTCCCACAACACTGACCCTCTGACAGTGCGGCACTCCCACAGCACTGACCCTCTGACAGTGCGGCACTCCCACAGCACTGACCCTCTGACTGTGCGGCACTCCCTCAGTACTGACCCTCTGACAGTACAGCACTCCCTCAGCACTGACCCTCTGACAGTGCGGCACTCCCTCAGTACTGACCCTCTGACAGTGCGGCACTCCCTCAGTACTGACCCTCTGACAGTGCGGCACTCCCACAGCACTGACCCTCTGACAGTGCGGCACTCCCTCAGTACTGACCCTCTGACACTGCGGCACTTCCTCAGCACTGACCCTCTGACAGTGCGGCACTCCCTCAGTACTGACCCTCTGACAGTGCGGCACTCGCTCAGTACTAACCCTCTGACAGTGCAGCACTCCCTCAGTACTGACCCTCTGACAGTGCGGCACTCCCTCAGGACTGACTCTGGGACAGTGCGGCACTCCCTCAGTACTGACCCTCTGACAGTGCGGCACTCCCTCAGGACTGACTCTGGGACAGTATTGTTGGTACAGGCTCATTAGGCCGAATGGCCTCCTTCTGCACTGTTGGGATTCTGTGATTCTGAGGAGGAACAATCTATGGGAAAATATTCCGAATCCGTATCAGACAGGGGTTGGAATGTGAGAAGTTGGTTCCAGTTACTCTCAGTGAAGCAGCGATCTGGGTGGCTTTAGCTGCAGTGTTGGTTTGTGGACCTGACAAGCACTGACAGGTCCCTGGACAATGAGTATTTATCTGAGCTCCGAGCAAATACTCTCATTTATAAATGCCGACGAAAATCGCAGAGGCTGAGCTGAGGTCGACCCACCCATCTTGGCACAGCTCCTCGCAGAATAACACACTGTCCTCGCTGCTTCCAGAAATAAAATTAAAAGAAAAAATAAACCACCACAACAAAATAAGCTTTGATTGCTTCCTGCCACAACGGTTCCCTGAGCGGGTGCACAATTACCCAAGCCTGGCATCCACGTTACTGTCCCAGAGGCCGTCGCTCTCACCAGCAGCCCCGGGCCGTGGGCTCTGCCGGAAAGCCCCCTCCGTCCCGGGTCGGTGAGCTGGCTCCCGAGGTGACAGGACAGTGTTGTGAGGCCAGGCCGCTGTCACGACGGCGTCCCACCCGGAGACTCAAAGGGTCTTGGCCGCGGTTTTTTTATTAACCAGGAATCGTACCTCACCCGAACTCAGGACATCTCACGTTGCGGTTCAGCCAATGAAATCACTTCTCGAGCATGTTTGTCATGCAGGAAACGCAGCGACCAATCAGCACAGCATGATCCCAGGAACATCAATGCGATAGCGACCAATCTGACTCAGTGATGTGGCTTGAGGGGGTCAACGTCAGCCCCAGGGGGGAGAGGGAGATCTCCCCTCTGCTCTTCTAAAAAACTGACCATGAAATCACTGATACCCAGCTTAAAAAGCAGATGAACCCTCAGTTTAATTTCCCATTCGAATGATGGTACCTCCAACAATGTGGCACTCCCTCAGTACTGACCCTCTGACAGTGCGGCACTCCCTCAGTACTGACCCTCTGACAGTGCGGCACTCCCTCAGCACTGACCCTCTGACAGTGCGGCACTCCCTCAGTACTGACCCTCTGACGGTGCGGCACTCCCTCAGTACTGACCCTCTGACAGTGCGGCACTCCCTCAGTACTGACCCTCTGACAGTGCGGCACTCCCTCAGTACTGATCCTCTGACAGTGCGGCACTCCCTCAGTACTGGCCCTCTGACAGGGCAGCACTCCGTCAGTACTGACCCTCTGACAGTGCGGCACTCCCTCAGTACTGACCCTCTGACGGTGCGGCACTCCCTCACTACTGAACCTCTGACAGTGCGGCACTCCCTCAGTACTGACCCTCTGACAGTGCGGCACTCCCTCAGTACTGACCCTCTGGCAGTGCGGCACTCCCTCAGTACTGACCCTCTGGCAGTGCAGCACTCCCTCAGTACTGACCCTCTGACAGTGCAGCACTCCCTCAGTACTGACCCTCTGACAGTGCGGCACTCCCTCAGTACTGACCCTCTGGCAGTGCAGCACTCCCTCAGTACTGACCCTCTGGCAGTGCAGCACTCCCTCAGTACTGACCCTCTGACAGTGCGGCACTCCCTCAGTACTGACCCTCTGACAGTGCAGCACTCCCTCAGTACTGACCCTCTGACAGTGCGGCACTCCCTCAGTACTGACCCTCTGGCAGTGCAGCACTCCCTCAGCACTGACCCTCTGACAGTGCGGCACTCCCTCAGTACTGACCCTCTGACAGTGCGGCACTCCCTCAGTACTGACCCTCTGACAGTGCGGCACTCCCTCAGTACTGACCCTCTGACAGTGCGGCACTCCCTCAGTACTGACCCTCTGACAGTGCGGCACTCCCTCAGTACTGACCCTCTGACAGTGCGGCACTCCCTCAGTACTGATCCTCTGACAGTGCGGCACTTCCTCAGTACTGACCCTCTGACAGTGCGGCACTCCCTCAGTACTGACCCTCTGACAGTGCGGCACTCCCTCAGTACTGACCCTCTGACAGTGCGGCACTCCCTCAGTACTGACCCTCTGACAGTGCGGCACTCCCTCAGCACTGACCCTCTGACAGTGCAGCACTCCCTCAGTACTGACCCTCTGACAGTGCGGCACTCCCTCAGTACTGACCCTCTGACAGTGCGGCACTCCCTCAGCACTGACCCTCTAACAGTGCGGCACTCCCTCAGCACTGACCCTCTGACAGTGCGGCACTCCCTCAGCACTGACCCTCTGACAGTGCGGCACTCCCTCAGCACTGACCCTCTAACAGTGCGGCACTCCCTCAGTACTGACCCTCTGACAGTGCGGCACTCCCTCAGCACTGACCCTCTGACAGTGCGGCACTCCCTCAGCACTGACCCTCTGACAGTGCGGCACTCCCTCAGTACTGACCCTCTGACAGTGCGGCACTCCCTCAGCACTGACCCTCTGACAGTGCGGCACTCCCTCAGCACTGACCCTCTAACAGTGCGGCACTCCCTCAGTACTGACCCTCAGACAGTGCGACACTCCCTCAGCACTGACGCTCTAACAGTGCAGCACTCCCTCAGCACTGACCCTCTGACAGTGCGGCACTCCCTCAGTACTGACCCTCTGACAGTGCGGCACTCCCTCAGTACTGACCCTCTGACAGTGCGGCACTCCCTCAGTACTGACCCTCTGACAGTGCGGCACTCCCTCAGCACTGACCCTCTGACAGTGCGGCACTCCCTCAGCACTGACCCTCTGACAGTGCGGCACTCCCTCAGCACTGACCCTCTAACAGTGCGGCACTCCCTCAGTACTGACCCTCTGACAGTGCGGCACTCCCTCAGCACTGACCCTCTGACAGTGCGGCACTCCCTCAGTACTGACCCTCTGACAGTGCGGCACTCCCTCAGTACTGACCCTCTGACAGTGCGGCACTCCCTCAGCACTGACCCTCTAACAGTGCGGCACTCCCTCAGTACTTACCCTCTGACAGTGCGGCACACCCTCAATACTGACCCTCTGACAGTGCGGCACTCCCTCAGCACTGACCCTCTGACAGTGTGGCACTCCCTCAGTACTGACCCTCTGACAGTGCGGCACTCCCTCAGCACTGACCCTCTAACAGTGCAGCACTCCCTCAGCACTGACCCTCTGACAGTGCGGCACTCCCTCAGCACTGACCCTCTGACAGTGCGGCACTCCCTCAGCACTGACCCTCTAACAGTGCGGCACTCCCTCAGTACTTACCCTCTGACAGTGCGGCACACCCTCAATACTGACCCTCTGACAGTGCGGCACTCCCTCAGCACTGACCCTCTGACAGTGTGGCACTCCCTCAGTACTGACCCTCTGACAGTGCGGCACTCCCTCAGCACTGACCCTCTAACAGTGCAGCACTCCCTCAGCACTGACCCTCTGACAGTGCGGCACTCCCTCAGCACTGACCCTCTGACAGTATTGTTGGTACAAGCTCGATAGGTTGAAAGGCCTCCTCCCGCACTGTCGGGATTCTATGATTCTGAGGAAGAACGAGTCATTGTCCATTGGGCAGCCTTTGACTCTCCGCCCCTGAGGCCGTGCTGTGACTGGTTAATACTGAGTGGGGACTGAACCTGGATATTTGGCCACTGACACGAGATCTTACACCTGGGACTGGGTTCACTGACCGACCCGTGTCCGAATATCCAGAGACTAATTCTTGTTTTTGTTGTTTTGAATGAGAGGCTTTGAGATTTTCAGCTGATTAGAAGGTGCAGTGAGCGCTGGCTGGTAATGACAGAGTGGTCAGTTCCTGTGGTTACTGAGGCTCTGCGTATAATTACACTGAAATTATACCCTCACTTTTCCAAAGCTGCTGTGACACTGGCTGTGATAAACACAGTAAGAAGTCTCACAACACCAGGTTAAAGTCCAACAGGTTTATTTGGTAGTGAAAGCCACAAGCTTTCGGAGCGCTGCCCCTTCGTCAGGTGAGTGGGAGTTCTGTTCACAAACAGGGCATATAAAGACACAAACTCAATTTACAAATTTTTCTCACCTGACGAAGGGGCAGCGCTCCGAAAGCAAGTGGCTTTCGCTACCAAATAAACCTGTTGGACTTTAACCTGGCGTTGTGAGACTTCTGACTTGTGTTTACCCCAGTCCAACGCCGGCATCTCCACATCATGTGATAAACACTCCCAGAGCCCTGTCACAGCGGCACACCTCAACGCACTGTCCTCAGAGAATCCCTACAGTGCAGAGGGAGGCCATTCAGTCCATCGGGTCTGCACCAACTCTCCGAAAGAGCATCACATCCCAGGTCCTATCCCCTGAAACCCATGTAGTTACCCTCCTAATCCCGCTTTTGGAGGGCCAAAGGGCCTGTTTCCTGTGCTGTACTGTTCTAACCTACACATCTTGGGACTCTAAGGGGCAATTTAGGATGGCCAATCCACCAGACCTGCACATCTTTCAGTGCTGCATGGACACCACGGTGGCACAGTGGTTAGCACTGCTGCCTCACAGCACCAGGGTCCCGGGTTCGATTCCCGGCTCGGGTCACTGTCTGTGTGGAGTCTGCACGTTCTCCCCATGCCTGCGTGGGTTTCCTCCGGGTGCTCCAGTTTCCCCCCACAGTCTAAAAGACGTGCTGGTTAGGGTGCATTGGCCGTGTTAAATTCTCCCTCAGTGTACCCAAACAGGCGCCAGAGTGTGGCGACTGGGGGATTTTCACAGTAGCTTCATTGCAGTGTTAATGTAAGCCGACTTGTGACATTAATAAATAAACTTCAAACTTTTGGAGGAAACCAGAGCACCCGGAGGGAACCCACGCAGACACGGGGAGAACGTGCAGACTCCACACAGACAGTGACGCAAGCCGGGAATCGAATCCAGGTCCCTGACGCTGCGAGGCAGCAGTGCCAACCATGGTGCCACTGTGCTGCCGGTAAGGAGAAGGGAACGGAAGGATAGAGTGGGAGGGTGAGAGATTGCTGGTAGGAAGCGAGTGTGGAGCATTCGGACTGGCCTGGATCTGAATAGCGCCAGGCAGTTCTCTGTGCGGTTGGAGCTGGGGATCGAGACAGGACACGGATTTGGCAATTTCGCAAACTCCAACTGCTCCTTCCCAGTGAGTGGCGAGTTTCCCTGGATGGGATATCAGTGCGATTGCTCGTCACAGGGGTTCAGACCAGAACGGCCAATCCTCAGCTGGCTGTCAACAGACTGGATATGGGGATAGCAGACCCCACCCTCACACCCACCCCCCACACCCGCTCCCCACACCCGCTCCCCACACCCGCTCCCCACACCCTCCCACTCCACCCTGCCCACACCTGGGGTTTTGGGGATAGGATGGTGGAAAGTGCCTGGGCCAGGTACTCTGTCAGAGAGAGTCGGTGCAGACTCAATGGGCCGAATGGCCACCTTCTATACTGTAAGGATTCTTGATCCAGCTGGGATCAGACGTAACCAGCCAGAAGATTAAATACCGACAGGTTTTCCCTGCCCCCCCCCCCCCCCCCCCCCCCGCCCTGCGGCTCTGGGTCCAGTCGTGGCGTTTCCTGCTCCAGCATAACTGAGGTCAGGTCCTGGCCTTCAGTCCCACAGGCGAGCCTGCGCCCACACCATTCCGCAGGTTAACACACGCACCCAACAGCCAGGGTTCTGTGTACAAACCCAATACACTGTCTTGAGCCAATAATCCCAGCTCTCACAACCAGAGTAGGACTGAGGGAGTGCCGCACTGTCAGAGGGTCAGTACTGAGGGGGTGCCGCACTGTCAGAGGGTCAGTGCTGATGGAGTGCCACACTGTCAGAGGGTCAGTACTGAGGGAGTGCCGCACTGTCAGAGGATCAGTACTGAGGGAGTGCCGCACTGTCAGAGGGTCAGTACTGAGGGAGTGCTGCACTGTCAGAGGGTCAGTACTGAGGGAGTGCCGCACTGTCAGAGGGTCAGTACTGAGGGAGTGCCGCACTGTCAGAGGGTCAGTACTGAGGGAGTGCCGCACTGTCAGAGGGTCAGTACTGAGGGAGTGCCGCACTGTCAGAGGGTCAGTACTGAGGGAGTGCCGCACTGTCAGAGGGTCAGTACTGAGAGAGTGCCGCACTGTCAGAGGGTCAGCGCTGAGGGAGTGCCGCACTGTCAGAGGGTCAGTACTGAGGGAGTGCCGCACTGTCAGAGGGTCAGTAATGAGTGGATGCCGGGGTGTAAAAGGTTCCTGTGTGTTATTACAGAGCAGGAAACTTTCCCCGGTATCCTGGGACAATATTTATTCCATCATCAATATGACAAAAATAGACTGGTCATTAATTAATAAATAATTATCTAATGATTACTGCTGGTATTTGTGGGATCTTGCTGTGTACTGATTGGGTGAGTGCTTCCTACATTGTAACAGTAACTACACTTCAAAAGGTACCTGTCCTGGGAGCTGCTGAAGTTATGACAGGTGCTGTTGGGATGTCTCCCTCTCCCTCTCCTTCCCCCTCTCCCTCTCTCTCCCTCTCCCAGTCCCTCTCCCTCTCTCCCGACACGGTGGCAAGGGGCGGCACGGTGGCACAGTGGTTAGCATTGATGTCCGGGTCCCAGGTTCAATTCCGGCTTCGGGTCACTGTCTGTGTGAAGTTTGCACATTCTCCCCGTGTCTGCGTGGGTTTCCTCCGGGTGCTCCGGTTTCCTCTCACAGTCCGAAGATGTACGGGTTAGGGTGCATTGGCTGTGCTAAATTGACCCTAGAGTCAGGGGGACTAGCAGGGTAAATACGTGGGATTGTGGTCGGTACAGACTCGATGGGCCGTATGGCCTCTGTACTGTAGGGATTTGATGAAGATTCTATGATTCTTCCGGTCCCTTTCTCACTCCCCGTCTCCCATTCCCCCCTCTCTCTCTCACTCTCCATCTCCCTCTCCCACTGCAATCCAGCGCTCCGTCCCCACAGCACTGGGACAGAGAACATTAATCTCTGCATTCCACACAAACTGGGCGGTTGAGTTCAGGTAAATTAAGCTCCTTTGTCAACGCAGCCCCTTTAACAGAGGGCCTGAGGGGCAGGAATGTGATTAAACGCAAGGGTTTTTGTTGCTGTTTCGAATGAATGAAATGTCAGAAAGTAAACTGTTGGAAACTGTCACAAACTCCAAAAACAGCAGAATCGTCCTGTTTCTCCACTCTCCCCTTTCTGTCACTCCCCCCTCCACACCCCCCTCCCCTGCCCCCCACCACCCCCCTCCCCCACCCCACCTCCCTGCCCTCCACCCCCCCCCCCCACCCCCCCCGCCCCCTCCCCCCCCCCCCCCCCCCCGGGGGCTCCCTCAGAGCTGGTGGCCAGGACCATTTCTCCAGAGGCATCAATTACCCGCTGGAGTTTGAGGTTTTTTGGAATTCCTGTCGCTGTGGCAGACCACAATCCTTCCGCCTCCTGGTTTTCCTGAGCCACAGGCAGCACGTGACCTGCCCCGTGTCGATCAGCATCTTGAACCGGGGAGAGTATAAATGGAGAGAAGGCTGCCCTGAACCCTCAGAGCTTAGAGTGCAGCCCACCTCGGACTGAGCAAGGCCAGCGAGCGGAGACGACGAGCCATAGAAACCATGAGGGTCTTACTGGTCATCGCCCTGTTGGGGATCCTGGCTACTTGCCACTGCAGACGTGAGTAACTTTATTTCAAACCGAACTCTTTTCCAGCCCACCAGCCAGGAGTCAGCGATTGTCACTGTGTCTGCTGACCAGTTACCTGCTGTGTGTCGTATATCTGAATTTAGTGGGATTGGACAGTGCTACAGAGTCATAGAGGTTTACAGCATGGAAACAGGCCCTTCAGCCCAACTTGTCCATGCCGCCCTTTTTTTTTTAACCACTAAGCTACTCCCAATTGTCCGCATTTGGCCCATATCTCTCGATACCCATCGTACCCATGTAACTATCTAAACGCTTTTTAAAAGACAAAATTGTACCCGCCTCTACTACTGCCTCTGGCAGCTCGTTCCAGACACTCACCACCCTCTGTGTGAAAAAATTGCCCCTTTGGACCCTTTTGTATCTCTCCCCTCTCACCTTAAACCTATGCCCTCCAGTTTTAGACTCCCCGACCTTTGGGAAAAGATGTTGACTATCTAGCTGATCTATACCCCTCATTATTTTATAGACCTCTGTAAAATAGCAGTCCATAAAATAATGAGGGGGACTTGTGTTGGGAACTTGAAAGACCTTGGCTTTAGTTTTGATGCAGCCATGCAGGTTACGGGTGGGGCTTTACAGGCTCGCTTGACCCGAGTCTGGAAAATCCTGCCCAAAGTCAATGGATCTTCCCATTGTCCGCCTCTCACCCGCTGCGATTCCCGTGGCGGGCAGGACGGTGGAATTGTGGTGTACAGGTTGCATGGTGAATTCATAAACCAGCGAGAGAGAGGGTGAGAATTTGCCCTTTTACGAGCGGTGGCGTGGCTGTGCGTGTTTGTGGTGTTTACTGTGGACAGCGCTGGCAATGTCAGTGCGAGATTGTTACGTACGAACACAGACAGTAATCAGATCGATAACAGGCAGAGGAAGGAATCAGGGACACAGCTCCTAATGTCAGGAACAGTTGCTGCCAGGCTTTTGATTGTTAGATGCACGGGGCGGCACGGTGGCACAGCGGTTAGCACTGCTGCCTCACAGCACCAGGGACCCGGGTTCAATTCCCGGCTTGGGTCACTGTCTGCACGTTCTCCCCGTGTCTGCGTGGGTTTCCTCTGGATGCTGCGGTTTCCTCCCACACTCCAAAGACATGCTGGCTAGGTGGATTGGCCGTGCTAAATTGCCCCTTAGTGTCAGGGGTACTAACTAGGGTAAATGCATGGGGTTACGGGGATAGGGCCTGGGTGGGATTGTGGTCGGTGCAGACTCGATGGGCTGAATGGCCTCCTTCTGCACTGTAGGGGTTCTAATAAAATTAGATAACATCTGCTGTTGCAGAGGTTGGTTTTCCTTCAGTGAGACAGGCAGAGAGATATCTGAGAGTGGGGGAGATTCAGAATTGCACCAGGGAACAATTCATAATCATTTCTAAAACAACTGGACAGTTGGATATTCAGAACGACAGACGCAGAGATTGAGAGTTTGTCCGCGAGCCCTGGCTTTCTCTGTCTGAGGTTCTCTGGGCAGATTCCACGCCCCCCCCCCCCCCCCCCGCCACCCACCCCCCACCCCCACTCTCTAACCAGGGCATTTGTTGGCAGCGGGTGTGCGGGGGGGGGGGGGGGCACAAAAGATTGGGTGTGGGGCTATCCCACCGGCTCCTCCCCCCCACCCCGACCGAGCTGTCGCCTATAGAATGATTGGTGAGCAAGATGGCAGTCTGCCAAGCCTGAGGCCTATCGAAGCCTGAAGTTGCGAGTTATTGGCCGGTTAGGGCCTCTTCCGCCCTCACTCGAGGGGGAGGTGTTCAGCCCAACTCGGGGTAAAAGGGATTGGGAAGGGGGGTCCCTCCAGGTCCCTCCACCTCCCCCCCCCCGCCCCCACTTGGTTGGGGGTGGATCACCTGTGCTCATTGGGACCCCTCCCCCAAGCTGGCGCCCTTCCTTTGCGCCTCCTCCCTCCCTCCCCAGGCACCTTGAGCCTGTTCCCCACCCACCCTCAATTCCACCCTCCCCCCCCCCCCCCCCCCCCCCCCCCGCCCCCTCCAGTCCTCACTAGAGCCTCCAATCCCTCCCTGACTGACGACCCCAGAGTTTCCTCAGAGTCCGGCGTCCGCCAACATCGATCCCAATCCCACTGCTGCATTCTGGGACTGCCAGGACTGCTCAGCTGTCGCCCAATCAGAGCGGTCAGTAACTCTCGAGTGTGGTTCGAGTGAGGGGAACTAATCCCTACCTGCCCCACCCACCCTCCACCAGCCACTCGCCCCCCCCCCCCCCTTGCAGGCCCCCCCGCCCCCCCAACCCTCTCCTCCCAGGCCCCCTCCCCAACACCCCCCTCACCCCCCCCCCGTCCCCTCCCCCTGCTCACCCCACCCCGCAATCCTACCCCGTGCTGCCCCCCCCCCACATCCCCCCCACCCAGCCGGCTCCCCCACACCCCCCGGTCCCCTCCCCCCAGACCCCTCCCCCACTCCCCCCCTGCAACCCCACTCCATGCTGTCCCCCCCTCACACAATCTCTGTTTGAGATTTCTGCTGAACTGGAGGGACTGGGGAAATTTCCGATATTTTCTATTCAGTTCTCCATAGCAATACTGAGATCATTGTTTCTTATTCCTCACTATCTCTCGATAACCCACATATCTTTGAACACTAAGGGCAATTTAGCATGGCCAATCCACCTAACCCGCACATCCGACCAAAGGTCGTGAATGTAGCCCAATCCATTACACAAACCAGCCTCCCATCCATTGACTCTACACTTCCCGCTGCCTCAGCAAAGCAGCCAGCATAATTAAGGACCCCACATACCCCGGACATTCTCTCTCCCACCCTCTTCCGTCAGGAAAAAGATACAAAAATCTGAGGTCACGTACCAACCGACTCAAGAACAGCTTCTTCCCTGCTGCGGTCAGACTTTTGAATGGACCTACCTCACATTAAGTTGGTCTTTCTCTACACCCTAGCTATGACTGTAACACTACATTCTGCACTCTCTCCTTTCCTTCTCTATGAACGGTATGCTTAGTCTGTATAGCGCGCAAGAAACAAGACTTTTCACTATATGTTAATACATGTGACAATAATAAATCAAATCAAATCTTTGGACTGTGGGAGGAAACCGGAGCACCCGGAGGAAACCCACGCAGACACGGGGAGAACGTGCAGGCTCCACACAGACAGTGACCCAAGCCGGGAATCGAACCTGGGTCCCTGGCGCTGTGAGGCAGCAGCGCTAACCACGGTGCCACCCTAACATTCTGGGGTGGATAGGCCATTCAGACAGTGACCAAAGTCCCAGAAAATCCACCCTATCGGGATCAGCCCAGCTGTGGATCCCTTGCTCACACCGGCTTGGATTGGCTCTTTTCCAGGAAGCCGCTTGCCTTCAGCCATCCAATGGCTTTCATGCAAAGTGCCCCAGCTGGTGGGACCCGGAAGCTGATTGGACAGTGCGAGGCATCTGAAACTAACACAATTGTAAAACGAAGCGGTTTCGAGTATAAACGTGTATCGATATTCTGGAGATTATCGGCAGCAATCTTCGAATAGCCAGCACCAATCCAAGGAGAGTTGCAGATCATGCTGGTCGTTGATTGGTTGAGATTAAGTTGTGGCTGTGGTTCGCACTGCTGCCTCACAGCGGCAGGGTCCCGGGTTCGATTCCCGGCTCGGGTCACTGTCTGTGTGGAGTCTGCACATTCTCCCCGTGTCTGCGTGGGTTTCCTCCGGGTGCTCCAGTTTCCTCCCACAATCCGAAAGAAGTGCTGGTTAGGGCCATGCTAAATTCTCCCTCAGTGTACCCGAACAGGCACTGGAGTGTGGCGACTGGGGGATTTTCACAGTGACTTCATTGCAGTGTTAATGTAAGCCTACTTGTGACATTAATAAAATAAACATTAATACATTGTAATGTTGGTATAGAAGCATTTTCTAGTGGGGGATAAGGCTGCAAGTTGCGACTTTCTGCTTTGGCATTTCAGACTGTGACCTGGGCTATTTCTCTTTTCAGATATTGGCCATGCTATAGCACGACGCAGTGCCGAGAGCGACAGCAATGAGTGGAAGAGGAATGGTGGCAACAGTGACAGTGATGAGTACAGCAAGAGATATGGCAATGGGTACGGCAATGGTTATGGCACCGGGTACGGCAATGGTTACGGCAATGGATATGACAACAATTACGGCAACGGTTATGACAATGGGTACGGTAATGGGTACGGTAATGGGTATGACAATGGCCATGACAACGGTTATGGCAACGGTTACGACAATGGCTACGGCAATGGAGACACTGGCGACAGCAGTGAGAGCAGTGATAGTGACAGCGGTGGTGAGTGCACACAGTTACTTTTCTCACAGTTTTTTTGGTAACCGTTAGTAGATGTTTGAGATCTGACCCCAGACTGGGTCATGTGAGCGCGGCCTTGCCAGGGCAGCACTGTACCCAATGTGGTGCTGACCCGTCAGATCCTTGCTTAAGGGTGATGATAGGGTCATGTACACCAGGTATAATGCAGCGAAATCACACAGACTGTGCCGGCTGCTTTCAATAACTTCCCATTTCCAAACTCTCCCATTTCAGAGCCCAACGGAAATGGGAACGGCGCTGGCAATGGACATGACATTGGAGTTGGGAATGGAGACTGGAACGGATACGGTGATGGGAACGGAAACGGGAACGGACACGGCAATGGCAACGGCTACGGAAATGGAGACGGGAACGGATACGGGAATGGGAATGAAGTCGGGAACGGACACGGGAATGGCTACGGGAATGGCAATGGAAACGGGAATGGCAATGGAGACGGGAATGGAAATGGCAATGGAGACGGGAATGGAAATGGCAATGGAGACGGGAATGGAAATGGCAATGGAGACGGGAATGGAAATGGCAATGGAGATGCCAATGGATACCATGAGAACGGAATCGAAAATGGCAATGGGAATGGCAACGGGAATGGCAACGGGAATGGCAACGGGAATGGCAATGGAGGTGGAGGTATGTGTTTGTGTGTGTGTGTGTGAGCGTATAGGTCAGAAATGGAAAAGTATCAATCCCAAATTTCCCGAATTCTGTTCGAGGTCAATTCTCAAAATATTTACAGGAGTTTTAGTTGTTGCAAATAGGACGTCCCAGTGGTTAGCACTGCTGCCTCACAGCGCCAGGAACCCGGGTTCGATTCCCGGCTTGGGTCACTGTCTGTGTGGAGTTTGCACATTCTCCCCGTGTCTGCATGGGTTTCCTCCGGGTGCTCCGGTTTCCTCCCATGGTCCGAAAGACGTGCTGTTTAGGTGCATTGGCCGTGCTAAATTGCCCCTTAGTGTACCCGAACAGGCACCGGAGTGAGCCCGGACCCCTGAGGGATCGAGGCAGCTGGAACAGAGAATGAGCCATTAGCCAGATTTAACAATTCAGTAAAAATTAAAACAAGGTGAGATGATGAAGTTAAAAGCAAAACATTGCGGATGCTGGAATCTGAAACAAAAACAGAAAATGCTGGAAAATCTCAGCGGGTCTGACAGCATCTGTGGAGAGGGAATAGAGCCAACGTTTCCAGTCTGGATGACCCTTTTCCAGAGCTCTGCTCCTTCTCCATGGAGGCTGTCAGACCCGCTGAGATTTTCCAGCATTTTCTGTTTTTGTGAAGGTTGTGTTTAATTCCCACCAAACTCAGGGAAGATCAGTGTGGTTTGACATGGGAAAACCTTCAGGAGTGCAGAGGGGCTAGGTTGGGTGTACAGAAGCAGAACACCGGGGATAACTGCAGCCAGAGGTTCCTCAGTCACAGTCATAGGCTGAAATCAGAGCCAATCAGTGAAATCTTCACTTTGGTGTAACCGTCTAGCTTTGATGTCAGTGCCTAACCTTCCTTCAAAAGACACAATGTTCCTTTAATCCAATCCCTATCCTGGAACATAGAATCACAGAATCATACAGTGCAGAAGAGGCCCTTCGGCCCATCGTGTTTGCACCGACGCATGAAAAGCCCTGACCTGCCTACCTAGTCCCACTTGCCAGCACGTGGCCCACAGCCTTGAATGTTATGATGTGCCAAGTATTCATCTAGGTACTTTTTAAAGGATGTGAGGCATCCCACCTCCACCACCCTCCCAGGCAGCGCATTCCAGACCCTCACCACCCTCTGGGTAAAAAGGTTTTTCCTCAAATTCCCCCTAAACCTCCCACCCCTCACTTTTAACCTGTGTCTCCTCGTAACTGACCCTTCAACTAAGGGGAACAGCTGCTCCCTATCCACCCTGTCCATGCCCCCCATAATCTTGTACACCTCAATCAGGTCACCCCTCAGTCTTCTCTGCTCCAATGAAAACAACCCAAGCCTATCCAACTTCTCTTCATAACGTCAATGTTCCACCCCAGGCAGCATCCTGGTGAATCTCCTCTGCACCCCCTCCAGTGCAATCACTTCCTTCCTATAATGTGGCGACCAGAACTGCACACAGTGCTCCAGCTGTGGCCTCACCAAAGTTCTATACAATCCATCATGACCTCTCTGTTTTTGTAATCTATACCCCGATTGATAAAGACGAGTGTGCCGTATGCCTTTTTCACCACCCTATTAACCTGCCTTTCCGCCTTCAGAGATCTATGGACAAACACGCCAAGGTCCCTTTGTTCTTCGGAACTTCCCAGTGTCAGACCTTTCACAGTATACGTCCTTGTCAAATTACTCCTTCCAAAGTGGCATCACCTCACACTTTTCAGGGTTAAATTCCATCTGCCACTTATCCACCCATTTGACCATCTCGTCTATATCTTCCTGTAACCCAAGACACTCAACCTCACTGTTAACCACCCGGCCAATCTTTGTGTCATCGGCAAACTTACTGATCCTACCCCCACATAGTCATCTATGTCATTTATATAAATGACGAACGATAGGGGGCCCAGCACGGATCCCAGTGGTACGTCACTGGTCACTGGCCTCCAGTCACTAAAGCAGCCGTCTGTCATCACCCTCTATCTCCTATCGCTAAACCAATTATGTATCCACCTTGTCAGGTCACCCTGTATCGCATGTGCATTTGCCTTCTTAATAAGTCTCCCATGTGGGACTTTGTCAAAGGCATTGCTGAAATCCATGTAAACGACATCAACCACACTGCCCTCATCCGCACACTTGGTTACATGCTCAAAAGATTCAATCAAATTTGTTAGGCATGACCTCCCTCTGACGAAACCATGCTGACTATCCCTGATCAAACCTTGCCTCTCCGAATGGAGATTGATTCTCTCCTTCAGAATCTTCTCCAGTAGTTTCCCAACCACAGACGTGAGACTCACTGGTCTGTAGTTCACTGGTTTGTCTCTACAACCTTTCTTAAATAGTGGCACCACATTCGCTGTTCTCCAGTCCTCTGGCACCTCCCCGGTGGCCAGGGAGGAATTAAAAATTTGGGTCAGAGCCCCTGCAATTTCCTCCCTCGCCTCCCACAACAGCCTGGGACACAATTCATCCGGACCTGGAGAATTGTCCACTTTTAAGCCCGCCAATACTTTCCCACTCCCTATGATAATTTTCTCTGGAGCCTCACAGTTTCTCTCTCCCCGAGTTCCATAACTACCTCCTCACTCTCATGTGGGGAAAACAGATGTGAAATGTTCGCTTAACACCTGACCAATGCCCTCTGCCTCCACCCACAGATTTCCCCCAGGGTCCCTAATGGGCCAATTCTTTCCCTGGTTGTCCTCTTCCCATTGATATACTTAGAGTCATAGTGTCATAGAGCCATAGAGGTTTACAGCATGGAAACAGGCCCTTTGGCCCAACTTGTCCATGCCGCCCTTTTAAACCCCTAAGCTAGTCCCAATTGCCCCGTGTTTGGCCCATATCCCTCTATCCCCATCTTACCCATGTAACTATCTAAATGCTTTTTAAAAGACAAAATTGTTCCCTCCTCTATGACTACCTCAGGTTCCTCAGGGATCAGTGCTGGGACCTTCGCTGTTTGTAATATATATAAATGATTTGGAGGAAAATGTAACTGGATTGATTCGTAAGTTTGCGGAGAAACTTGGTTTGTTCTCACTGGAGCGACGGAGGTTGAGGGGTGACCTGATAGAAGTCTACAAGATTATGAGAGGCATGGACAGGGTGGATAGTCAGAAGCTTTTTCCCAGGGTGGAAGAGTCAATTACTAGGGGGCATAGGTTTAAGGTGCGAGGGGTAAGGTTTAAAGGAGATGTATGAGGCAGATTTTTTACACAGCGAGTAGTGGGTGCCTGGAACGCATTGCCGGGGTAGGTAGTGGAAGCGGATATGATAGTGACTTTTAAGGGGCGTCTTGACAAGTACATGAATAGGATGGGAATAGAGGGATTTGGTCCCTGGAAGGGTAGGGGGTTTTAGTTAAGTCAGGCAGCATGGTCGTGCAGGCTTGGAGGGCCGAAGGGCCTGTTCCTGTGCTGTAATTTTCTTTGTTCTTTGTTCTTTGTATCTCTGGCAGCTTGTTCCAGACACTCACCACCCTCTGTGTGAAAAAACTGCCCCCCTGGACCCTTTTGTATGTCTCCCCTCTCACCTTAAACCTATGCCCTCAAGTTTTAGATTTGCCTACCTTTGGGAAAAGATACTGACTATCTAGCTGATCTATGCCCCTCATTATTTTATAGACCTCTATAAGATCACCTCTCAGCCTTCTACGCTCCAGAGAAAAAAGTCCCAATCCAGCCTCTCCTTATACCTCAAACCATCGGGTCCCAATAGCATCCTAGTAAACCTCTTCTGCACTCTTTCCAGTTTAATAATATCCTTTCTATAGTAGGATGATGTGGAGATGCCGGCGTTGGACTGGGGTAAACACAGTAAGAAGTCTCACAACACCAGGTTAAAGTCCAATAGGTTTATTTGGTAACACAAGCCACTAGCTTTCGGAGCGCTGCTCCTTCATCAGGTAACAGAACTCCCACTTACCTGATGAAGGAGCAGTGCTCCGTAAGCTAGTGGCTTGTGCTACCAAATAAACCTATTGGACTTTAACCTGGTGTTGTGAGACTTCTTGCTATAATAAGTGACCAGAACTGCACACAGTATTCCAAGTGTGGCCTTACCAATGTCTTGAACTTATAGAATATCTTAGGATTTTTCCTACTTTTACCAGCCAGAGCTTTCTCATGTCCCTCTTTGCTCTTCTAATTGATTTCTTAAGCTCCATCCTGCACTTTGTGTACTCCACTAATGTCTCCGCAGACTTACTCCCCTTTATACTAGCTAAAAGGGGGAGGTGGCTAGATGGGTGGAGAACTGGCTTGGTCATAGAAGACAGAGGGTGGTAGTGGAAGGGTCTTTTTCCGGCTGGAGGCCTGTGACTAGTGGTGTTCCGCAGGGCTCTGTATTGGGACCTCTGCTGTTTGTGATTTATATAAATGATCTGGAAGAAGGAGTAACTGGGGTGATCAGTAAGTTTGCGGACGACACAAAATTGGCAGGACTTGCAGATAGTGAGGAACATTGTCAGAGGCTACAGAAGGATATAGATAGGCTGGAAATTTGGGCAAAGAAATGGCAGATGGAGTTCAATCCTGATAAATGCGAAGTGATGCATTTTGGTGGGAATAATGTAGGGAGGAGCTACACGATAAATGGAAGAACCATAAAGGGTGTAGAGACACAGAGGGACCTGGGTGTGCAAGTCCACAGATCTTTGAAGGTGACGTCACAGGTGGAGAAGGTGGTGAAGAAGGCATATGGCATGCTTGCCTTTATAGGACGGGGCATAGAGTATAAAAGTTGGGGCCTGATGTTGCAGATGTATAGAACGTTGGTTCGGCCGCATTTGGAATACTGCGTCCAGTTCTGGTCGCCACACTACCAGAAGGACGTGGAGGCTTTGGAGAGAGTACAGAGGAGGTTTACCAGGATGTTGCCTGGTATGGAGGGGCTTGGTTATGAGGAGAGATTGGGGAAACTGGGGTTGTTCTCCTTGGAAAGACGGAGGATGAGGGGAGACTTAATAGAGGTGTATAAAATTATGAAAGGCATAGATAGGGTGAATGGTGGGAAGCTTTTCCCCGGGTCGGTGGTGACGTTCACGAGGGGTCATAGGTTCAAGGTGAAGGGGGGGAGGTTTAACACAGATATCAGAAGGACATATTTTACACAGAGGGTCGTGGGGGCCTGGAATGTGTTGCCGGGCAAGGTGGTGGAGGCGGACACACTGGGAACATTTAAGACTTATCTAGACAGCTATATGAACGGAGTGGGAATGGAGGGATACAAAAGAGTGGTCTAGTTTGGACCAGGGAGCGGCGCGGGCTAATTGTTCTTTGTTTCTCGTTTCAAGGCTTCATTCTATGATCATCTTGCTGGTGCCAGTACAGAGCGAGACTGCGGATAGTTGGGAACCTGTCTCGGGGGCAGGGAATTCAGATGGTGTTCGTAAAGCAGAAGTGGAAATGAATAGGGTTGGGAAGAATTTTCTGATCAGGGCCAGTGCGATCTCCTGGACTCGTTTCGATCGCCACAGGGGGTCGGAGAGGAATTTCCCAGATTTTTTTTTTCCCCATATTGGCCCTGGGGTTTTTCACTCTGGGTTTTCGCCTCTCCCTGGAGATCACATGGTCTGGAATGGGGGGGGTGGGGGTGAGTTAATAGGTTGTGATGAACAAAGCATCGTAGCTGTGAGGGACAGCTCGGTGGATAGGATATTAGGATGTAGATAGGCTGGAAAATTGGGCGGGGATCCTGGATTCAGGATTCAATCCTGGACCGGGGAGCGGCGTGGGCTTGGAGGGCCGAAGGGCCTGTTCCTGTGCTGTATTGTTCTTTGTTCTTTGTTCTAAAAGCCTCTCTTTTCCTTCTCATTGTATCCTGAATGTCTCTGGTCATCCATGGTTCTCTGGGTTTGTTACACCTTCCTCTTACCCGAGAGGGAACATGTTGGGCCTTCCCCCCACCCCTCCCCATTTCATCTTTGAACACTGCTCTTCTGTAGATTTTCTCCACAAGTAACTCGTCCCAGTCTACCTTGGCCAGATCCTGCCTAATTTTGTTAAAATCTACTCTCCCCCAATCCAAAACCTTTTTCTGCAACTTGTCAATTTCTTTGTCCAAAACAAATTTGAATTGAACCGTGTTGTGGTCGCTATCACCAAAATGTTCCTCCACCAACCACCTGTCCGGCTTCATTCCCCAGAATTAGCTCCAGCACAGCTCCTTCCCTTGTTGGATTTGCTACATGTTGACCTAAGAAGTTTTCCTGTGTACATGTATAACATGGCAGCACACCAGCCCCGGTTAGTGTATGGTAAGATCCAGCACCGTCTCCTGTGAGGCTCAAAACTCCAGCAATCACAAGCACCTCTGGGGGAGGCGATGTCCTAGTGGTATTACCGCTAGACTATTAATCCAGAAACTCAGCTAATGTTCTGGGACCCGGGTTCGAATCCCACCGCAGCAGATGGTGGAATTTGAATTCAATAAGAAATATCTGGAATTAAGAATCTTCTGATGACCATGAAACCATTGTCGGAAAAACCCATCTGGTTCACTAATGTCCCTTAGGGAAGGAAATCTGCCGTCCTTACCCGGTCTGGCCTACATGTGACTCCAGAGCCACAGCAATGTGGTTGACTCTCAACTGCCCTCGGGCAACTAGGGATGGGCAATAAATGCTGGCCCAGCCAGCGACGCCCATGTCCCACAAATGACAAAAAAACATTCTAGGATAATTGGGGAAGGACCAGGAATGGGGATGAGGAGAAATGTTTTTTTACAGGCAGCGAGTTGTTGTGATCTGGAAGGCGCTGCCTGAATGGAAGCGGGAACTTTCAAAAGAGGAGTTGGGTAAAGATTTGAAAATGTAAACAAAATCTAGCTTTCGAGAAAGAGTAGAGAAATGGGATGAACTGGATTGCTCTTCTGGAGAGCTAGCACACGGGCAATGGGCCAAATGGCCTCCCTGTGTTGCGTGTGATTTGACAATACTCAGTCAGTGCATCTTTGATTTGGATGCAATGGATTGCGAGATGGCCACAAGTTGACTTACACCTCCTTTACCTGGTGGATCCCTGGGGTTCCTAACCCTAACCCTCACACACACCTCACTCCCACTGAAACCTAAAGGGCCAGATCACCAGAGGCTGCTCTGCTCTGTAAAAGGGTGATGGAAATTTAAGGTAGGGTTGATTTAATGAAATTTGATTTGATTTGATTTATTATTGTCACATATATCGGCATACAGTGAAAAGTATTGTTTCTTGCACGCTATACAGACAAAGCATACCGTTCATAGAGTACATAGGGGAGAAGGAAAGAGGAGGGTGCAGAATGGAGTGTTACAGTCATAGCTAGAGTGTAGAGAAAGAGCAACTTAATGCGAGATAGGTCTATTCTAAAGTCTGACAGCAGCAGGGAAGAAGCTGTTCTTGAGTCGGTTGGTGCGTGACCTCAGACTTTTGTATCTTTTTCCCGACGGAAGAAGGTGGAAGAGAGAATGTCCGGGGTGCGTGGGGTCCTTAATTATGCTGGCCGCTTTTCCGAGGCAGCAGGAAGTGTAGACAGAGTCAATGGATGGGAGGCTGGTTTGCGTGATGGATTGGGCTACATTCACAACATTTTGTAATTTCTTGCAATCTTGGGCAGAGCAGGAGCCATACCAAGCTGTGGTACAACCAGAAAGAATGCTTTCTATGGTGCATCTGTAAAAATTGGTGAGAGTCGTAGCTGACATGCCAAATTTGCTTAATCTTCTGAGAAAGTAGAGACGTTGGTTCACTGTCTTGAAGTGAGTGGGCGGCACGGTAGCACAGTGGTTAGCACTGCTGCTTCACAGCTCCAGGGACCTGGGTTCGATTCCCGGCTTGGGTCACTGTCTGTATGGAGTTTGCACGTTCTCCTCGTGTCTGCGTGGGTTTCCTCCGGGTGCTCCGCTTTCCTCCCACAGTCCAAAGATGTGCGGGTTAGGTTGATTGGCCATGCTAAAATTGTCACTTAGTGTCCTGAGATGCGTAGGTTAGAGGGATTAGCGGGTAAATGTGTAGGGATATGGGGCTAGGGCCTGGGTGGGATTGTGGTCGGTGCAGACTCGATGGGCCGAATGGCCTCTTTCTGCAATGTAGGGATTCTATGAAATGCAGAGCAGAGCGGGTGGGGAAAGGGTGGGTATGAGGCTGTGATAGTGGAAGAGGGGGAGTATGCGGAGCATTTACTGTGACAGGGGCTGAGGGTGAGGGAACTGCAGCAAACACTTTAGAATCAGAGTGTGCGAGGAGTTTCCTTTGTACAATAGTTGAAGAGGGGAATCATTTGCTGGTGTCCAGGGTGGAGAAGGAATTCAATACTCACCCGGTTCAGAATGTCGGGCTTCTTGCAAGAACAACTTGCATTGTCATAGCACCTTTAACATTGTAAAATATCCCAAGATGCTTCACCAAAGTGCGTAACAAACCTAACAGCCAGTCACATACGAAGACATCAGGGTAGGTAAGCAAAAGCTTGGTCAAGGAGGCAGATTTTAAGAAATGTCTTAAACGTGCAGAGAGAGTCTTAGAAAGTTTAAGAAGGGAATTCCTGAGGTCTAGGCTCCTCCTGACGGGCAGAATGGGAACGGTTTTGAGCTCCGTGTTGTTTCTGTGTTGATTCCTGCGGTGTAAAGACTGAGTGACCGAGAGATGATCCTCTCCATGTTCACTGCACTCTGCAGCTGGAATATCCCATTAAATCCCAATTTCCAGACATTCTGTAGCTGACACGTTGTAAAATAATCACCCCTTCAAAATATATTCACATCGACCAACCCCAGAAACCAAACTTAATATTTGCTCAATGTTGTTCGGTAGGTGCTGCAGTTGCCGATTCCAGTGATTCCAGTGACTCCAGCGATTCCAGTGACTCCAGTGATTCCAGTGACTCCAGCGATTCCAGTGACTCCAGTGATTCCAGTGACTCCAGTGATTCCAGTGACTCCAGCGATTCCAGTGACTCCAGTGATTCCAGTGACTCCAGCGATTCCAGTGACTCCAGCGATTCCAGTGACTCCAGTGATTCCAGTGACTCCAGCGATTCCAGTGACTCCAGTGACTCCAGTGATAGCAGTGACTCCAGTGATTCCAGTGACTCCAGTGATTCCAGTGATAGCAGTGACTCCAGTGATTCCAGTGACTCCACTGATTCCAGTGACTCCACTGATTCCAGTGACTCCAGTGACTCAAGTGATTCCAGTGACTCCAGTGACTCAAGTGATTCCAGCGACTCCAGTGACTCCAGTGATTCTAGTGATTCCAGTGACTCCAGTGATAGCAGTGACTCCAGTGATTCTAGTGACTCCAGTGACAGCAGTGATAGCAGTGACTCCAGTGATTCTAGTGACTCCAGTGACAGCAGTGATAGCAGTGACTCCAGTGATAGCAGTGACTCCAGTGATAGCAGTGACTCTAGTGACTCCAGTGATAGCAGTGATAGCAGTGACTCCAGTGATAGCAGTGACAGCAGTGACTCCAGTGATAGCAGTGATTCCAGCGATAGCAGTGACTCCAGTGATAGCAGTGACTCCAGTGATTCCAGTGACTCCAGTGACAGCAGTGACTCCAGTGACAGCAGTGACTCCAGTGACAGCAGTGATTCCAGTGATAGCAGTGATTCCAGTGATAGCAGTGACTCCAGTGATAGCAGTGATTCCAGTGATTCAGATGATTCCAGTGACTCCAGTGACTCAGATGATTCCAGTGACTCCAGTGACTCAGGTGATTCCAGTGACTCCAGTGACTCAGATGATTCCAGTGACTCAGGTGATTCCAGTGACTCCAGTGATTCGGATGATTCCAGTGACTCCAGTGACTCCGATGATTCCAGTGACTCAGGTGATTCCAGTGACTCCAGTGACTCAGGTGATTCCAGTGACTCCAGTGATTCCAGTGATTCCAGTGACTCCAATGATTCCAGTGATTCCAGTGACTCCAATGGAAACAGTAATTCTGGTAAATGCTTGAGGTTTATTAGATGAATTTAAAAATCATGTCATGTTACCTTGAGAACAAATTTACTCCGAGACACCAAAAAAATACTGAAGATAATTGAGATTGTGGCATCTCACTGGGATACTGTTCCTGAAGGTGCTGACTCTCACTGGGATACAGTTCCTGAAGGTGCTGACTCTCACTGGGATACAGTTCCTGAAGGTGCTGACTCTCACTGGGATACAGTTCCTGAAGGTGCTGACTCTCACTGGGATACAGTTCCTGAAGGTGCTGACTCTCACTGGGGGACAGTTCCAGAAGGTGCTGACTCTCACTGGGATACAGTACCTGAAGGTGCTGACTCTCACTGGGATACAGTTCCTGAAGGTGCTGACTCTCACTGGGATACAGTTCCTGAAGGTGCTGACTCTCACTGGGGGACAGTTCCAGAAGGTGCTGACTCTCACTGGGATACAGTTCCTGAAGGTGCTGACTCTCACTGGGATACAGTTCCTGAAGGTGCTGACTCTCACTGGGATACAGTTCCTGAAGGTGCTGACTCTCACTGGGATACAGTTCCTGAAGGTGCTGACTCTCACTGGGGGACAGTTCCAGAAGGTGCTGACTCTCACTGGGATACAGTTCCTGAAGGTGCTGACTCTCACTGGGATACAGTTCCTGAAGGTGCTGACTCTCACTGGGATACAGTTCCTGAAGGTGCTGACTCTCACTGGGATACAGTTCCTGAAGGTGCTGACTCTCACTGGGATACAGTTCCTGAAGGTGCTGACTCTCACTGGGATACAGTTCCTGAAGGTGCTCTCACTGGGATACAGTTCCTGAAGGTGCTGACTCTCACTGGGATACAGTTCCTGAAGGTGCTGACTCTCACTGGGATACAGTTCCTGAAGGTGCTGTCTCTCACTGGGGGACAGTTCCTGAAGGTGCTGACTCTCACTGGGGGACAGTTCCTGAAGGTGCTGACTCTCACTGGGATACAGTGCCCAAGGGTGCTGACTCTCACTGGGATACAGTTCCTGAAGGTCCTGACTCTCACTGGGATACAGTTCCTGAAGGTGCTGACTCTCACTGGGATACAGTGCCCAAGGGTGCTGACTCTCACTGGGATACAGTTCCTGAAGGTCCTGACTCTCACTGGGATACAGTTCCTGAAGGTTCTGACTCTCACTGGGATACAGTTCCTGAAGGTCTGACTCTCACTGGGATACAGTTCCTGAAGGTGTTGACTCTCACTGGGGGACAGTACATGGTACTTGCCTCAGTACCAGTCTGGGTGTTGAATGTAGTGAGTGTCCCAGTGTTGGAGGATAAATTTGAAGATCGGGTTTATGAGTGAGGAATGAGGACAAGGGCCCTTTAATGGATCGTGACTGACCAATTGGGGGAGAGCAATGGAGGAGAGAATGAAATGAAGACTTGATTCTGAAACAGGAACTGGCAAAGGGAACAGATCCATTGGAGGGAGAGAGAATGAAGCATGTGGGGAGGAAGGAATAGGAGGATATATTAGCAGGAGTAGATGATGAGAGATTGGAGGAGGCTTGTCTGGAACATTAATACCAGCACGAGGAAAATGGGCCGAATGGCCTGTTTCTGTACTGAACATTGTATGTAAATTTGCCTTGACACCGATTCCATCATTCTGTCCAATCCTGGCTGTTCTCTCAGCTCCATTTGCTCTTCATGGCTTCATTGAGCAGTTCACCCCGAAACGCTGAGGGAGAGACCTCCAGATCCCCACCACACCTCGCATTTGTATAGCACCTTGAATGTCGGAAGATGGCCAAAGGCTGTCAGGTTTATAAAAGCCCGAAGCTTCGTCAAGGGGGAGGGTTTTACGGAGGAGAGATTGATTGAGAGATGGAGAACTTCCGGGAGGGAATTCCAGAGTTTGGGGCCCTGGCTGCCAATGGTGGAATGACCGAAATTGGGGATGTAAGTGATTCCAGAACTGGAAGAGCACTGACATCCCGGGGGCTGGGAAGGTGGGGTGGAAGAGATTCCCGAGCCGGCAGAGGGCAGACCCATTCCCGGCTGCCTTACTCCGGAATGTTCCAGCGCATCAAACCCAGCGTTAATGCTGCCTTTGGGGATGTGTTTCCATCGCTCCACCTGGAGTAGATCAGTCTGAAAGCACCAGGTGAACCGTGTGTGGTTCCAGGAGCTGCCTGCAAGCTGATGTTCTGGATTGTTCACTGGGCTGGAATCATTGGTTTCTCTCTCTTCCCATTGAATCATAGAATCCCTACAGTGCAGGAGGAGGCCATTTGGCCCATCGAGCCTGTACTGATCACAATCCCACCCAGGCCCTTTCCCCACAACCCCACATATTTACCCTGCTAATCCCCCTGACACTAAGGGGCAATTTAGCACGGTTAATCCATCTAACCGGCATATCTTTGGACACTGAGGGAGAATTTAGCATGACCAATCTCCCTAACCAGCACGTCTTTCGGACTGTGGGAGGAAACTGGAGCACCTGGAGGAAACCCACGCAGACACGGGGAGATCGTGCAGACTCCACACAGACAGTGACCCAAAGCCGGGAATTGAACCCGGGTCCCTGGCGCTGTGAGGCAGCAGTGCTAACCACCGTGCCACCGTGCCGCCCCGCTTGCCGAGAGAATGGAAAGTGTCAGCTCCGGGATGGAGTTTGCTGCTTTTTCCCCACGTTTAAAGATTCCAGTTTTCAGGCTGAACACTTTTCTTCCAGTTTTAAAACCACAATCTGCTGACTCTTTATTGGAACTCAAGTTTAGCTCACTCACAGACTTTAATCCATCTTTAATTTATCAATGGGTGAATTTACTTTCATTCAGACCTTCCCGTCAGTCAACACAAACTAACAAACCGCTCTCATCAACTCCCCTCCCTCCACCCACTCAGTCCCTGACACACACCGGAGTTATTTGGGTTTAGGGAGAGCTAAGAGTGAATCATTGGTGACTCGATCAGTCCACACTGAATACAAGCCTCTTATTCCCCTGCGGGAAGTGAATGGAGATGATCATTTCCCCCAGGGTTTTCTCCGGAATATTCCGGGTGTGAGGCTATAGGTTTTGTTAAGATGTTGAGGGAGTTTCATGTCCACCCGAGGGACTGGATTTCCTGCACCAAGAACCAACATCTGGACTAAACCTTTTTTTAACATTCATCAATGGGACATGGGCATCACTGGCTGGCCAGCATTTATTGCCCATCCCCAGTTGCCCCTTGAGAAGGTGGTGATGAGCTGCCTTCTTGAACCCGTTGCAGTCCCTGTGGTGTAGGTACACCCACAGTGCTGTTAGGGAGGGAGGTCCAGGATTTTGACCCAGCGACTGCAAAGGAACGGCGATATATTTCCAAGTCAGGATGGTGAGTGGCTTGGAGGGGAACTTGCAGGTGGTGGTTTTTCCCAGGTATCTGCTGCCCTTGTCCTTCTAAATGGAAGTGGTCGTGGATTTGGAGGATGCTGCCCAAGGAACCTGAGTGAGAGGGGGAGCGACTGAGAGAGAGGGGGAGCGACTGAGAGAGAGTGCTGCAGTGCATCTTGTGATAGAATCATAGAATCTACAGTGCAGAAGGAGGCCATTTGGCCCATCGAGTCTGCACCAACCACAATCCCACCCAGGCCCTACCCCTGTAACCCCACATATTTACAGTCTTAATCCCCCTGACACTGAGGGATAATTTACCATGGCCAATCCACTTAACCTGCACACCTTTGGACTGTGGGAGGAAACTGGAGCACCCGGAGGAAACGAGATACGAGAAGAAGGTGCAAACTCCACTCAGTCACCCGAGGGTGGAATTGAACCCAGGTCCCTGGCGCTGTGAGGCCTCTCAACACCAGGTTAAAGTCCAACAGGTTTATTTGGTAGCAAAAGCCACTAGCTTTCAGAGCTCAGCTCCCTCGTCAGGTAAGTGGGAGTTCTGTTCACAAACAGGGCATACAGAGACACAAACTCAATTTACAGAATAATGATTGGAATGCTAGTCTTTACAGGTAATCAAGTCTTTACAGGTACAGACAATGTGAGTGGAGAGAGCGTTAAGCACAGGTTAAAGAGATGTGTATTGTCTTCAGACAGGACAGTAAGTGAGATTTTGCAAGTCGTGGGGGTTACAGATAGTGTGACATGAACCCAAGATCCCGGTTGAGGCCGTCCTCATGTGTGCGGAACTTGGCTATCAGTCTCTGCTCAGCGACTCTGCGCTGTCGTGTGTCGTGAAGGCCGCCTTGGAGAACGCTTACCCGAAGATCACTGCTGTGAGGCAGCAGTGCTAACCACTGTGCCACTGCACCATAGACGGTACACATGGCTGCCACTATTTGTCGGTGGTGGATGTGGTGCCAATCAAGCGGGGCTGCTTTGTCCTGGATGGTGTCGAGCTTCTTGAGTGTTGTTGGAGCTGCACCCATCCAGGCAAGTGGAGAGTATTCCATCACACTCCTGACTTGTGCCTTGTAGATGGTGGACAGGCTTTGGGGAGTCAGGGGGTGAGTTACTTGCTGTAGGATTCCCAGTCTCTGACCTGCCCTTGTAGCCACAGTATTTATATGGCTGGGTCCAGTTCAGTTGGAGGGGGGTTGGGCCTGGGTAAGATGTTCTATCAGAGAGTCATTGCAGATTCGATGGGCTGAATGGCCTCCTTCGGCACAGTAGGGACTCTGTGATTCTCTGATAAATGTGTAAATGGAGAGAGTTTCGGATCTGGGGATCAGACAAGAACGTTCCCCAAAAATCTCTATCACTCCCTCTCCCTTTAATGTTTCCCACACTCTCTCTCTCGCTCTCTCTCCCCCTGATCGATTCTACACATTCAGAACTCGCTGTGGGAAAGATTCGTTTTTCGTTCTTGGTGTTCGCAGCTTGGGTTCAGCTCTGAACTCAGAGATATTGTCACAGGTCAATCGACTGATTCCCCTCCCTGGAACTCTGTCCTGTGTTACCCGACCTTGTCCTGCATTACCCGACCCCGGGCTGCGTTACCCGACCTTGTCCTGCATTACCCGATCCCGGGCTGCGTTACCCGATCCCGGGCTGCGTTACCCGAACCCAGGCTGCGTTACCCGATCCCGGGCTGCGTTACCCGACCTTGTCCTGCATTACCCGACCCGGGCTGCGTTACCCGACCTTGTCCTGCATTACCCGATCCCGGGCTGCGTTACCCGATCCCGGGCTGCGTTACCCGATCCCGGGCTGCGTTACCCGATCCCGGGCTGCGTTACCCGATCCCGGGCTGCGTTACCCGACCTTGTCCTGCGTTACCCGATCCCGGGCTGCGTTACCCGACCCCGGGCTGCGTTTCCCAACCCTGTCCTGCGTTACCCGATCCCGGGCTGCGTTACCCGACCCCGGGCTGCGTTACCCGACCCTGTCCTGCATTACCCAATCCAGGGCTGCGTTACCTGACCCCAGGCTGCGTTACCCGACCCTGGACTGCGTTACCCGACCCTCGGTTGCGTTACCCGACCCCAGGCTGCGTTACCCGACCCTGGGCTGCGTTACCCGACCCTGGGCTGCGTTACCTGACCCCAGGCTGCGTTACCCGACCCTGGGGCTGCCTCTCCCCCCCCCCCCCTCCCACCCCCCCCCCCCCCCCCCCCCCAGTTTCAGCTGCTCTCACTCGGGAATCAGTCTGGACGTCTTATTGGCATGAGTAATACAAAGAGAATTCTGCTACAAAAAGGGTTGGTTAAAACATTCACTGGGCTGCGAATATTCCCCATAAAACCTTCCAGCCACCGTCAAGAGGAGCCGTTCATATCATCCGACTAGAAAAAGCTTTGGAACTTCCTGCGGAGAGACTGAAAAGCTTCGCAAAGCAGCCGTTCTTCATCAGGGACACTCCACATCGCTGCAACGGGATGTTCCTCAGGAGCGACTGAGTGAGAGAGTGGAGCGACTGAGAGAGAGGAGCGACTGAGAGAGGGGAGCGACTGAGAGAGAGGGGGAGCGGCTGAGCGAGAGAGAGGGGGAGCGACTGAGTGAGAGAGAGAGGGGAGCGACTGAGTGAGAGAGAGAGGGGAGCGACTGAGAGAGAGGGGGAGCGACTGAGAGAGAGGGGGAGCGACTGAGCGAGAGAGAGAGGGGGAGCGACTGAGAGAGAGGGGGAGCGACTGAGAGAGAGGAGCGACTGAGAGAGAGGGGAGCGACTGAGAGAGAGGAGTGACTGAGAGAGAGGGGAGCGACTGGGAGAGAGGGGGAGCGACTGAGCGGGAGGGGGAGCGACTGAGAGAGAGGGGGAGCGACTGAGCGAGAGAGAGGGGGAGCGACTGAGAGAGAGGAGCGACTGAGAGAGAGGGGAGCGACTGAGAGAGAGGAGCGACTGAGAGAGAGGGGAGCGACTGAGAGAGAGGCGGAGTGACTGAGAGAGAGGAGTGACTGAGAGAGAGTGGAGCGACTGAGAGGGGAGCGACTGAGAGAGAGGGGGAGCGACTGAGAGAGAGGGGGAGTGACTGAGAGAGAGGAGCGACTGAGAGAGAGGGGAGCGACTGAGAGAGAGGGGGAGTGGCTGAGAGAGAGGAGCGACTGAGAGAGAGGAGAGCGACTGAGAGAGAGGCGGAGCGACTGAGAGAGAGGAGTGACTGAGAGAGAGGAGCAACTGAGAGAGAGGGGAGCGACTGAGAGAGAGGGGAGCGACTGAATCAGAGGGGGAGAGACTGAGACAGAGAGGGAACGGGTGAGTGAGGAGTTAGTGGAAACAAATCTGGTGGAAAGTAAACCTGATTCTGTGTGGAGTCTGCACATTCACCCCGTGTCTGCGTGGGTTTCCTCCGGGTGCTCCGGTTTCCTCCCACAGTCCAAAGATGTGCAGGTTAGGGTGGATTGGCCAGGCTAAACTGCTAAATTACTCCTTTCTTCACCTGTCCGGCAGCCTCTGTGTCCATTTCCATAGTCGGCACCTCAACAAATCCAGATCCGACCTGAAACTCCCAGTGAGAAGGGGAATGGCAGAGAGGGCCTTGGAAACCCTCCCCCTCACGTCCAGTGGCAGCTCGGGGTTAGCTGGAGATGTCAAAATTCTGATTGGCTGCCTTGCATTCGGTTGGGGGTGTCGAGGGATGTGGGGCTAAATTGGAGCTGAGATCCGGAGCCGTTCCAGATTTCCCGCCTTGGAACCGTCCTGAGGTCCTGAAAGGCGCCATAGAAATGCAAATTGGTTCTTTAATTGAATGGCGGGGCAGGACCGAGGGGCTGAACGGCCTCCTCCTGTCTCTGATGTTCATAGATTCATAGAATCCCTACAGTGCAGATGGAGGCCATTCGGTCCATCGAGTCTGCAACGACCACAATCCCACCCAGGTCCTATCCCCGTAACCTGCAAATCCCACCAAGGGAGAATTTAGCACGGCCAATCCACCTAACCTGCACATCTTTCGGACTGTGGGAGGAAACTGGAGTCCCCGGAGGAAACCCACGCAGACACGGGGAGAACGTGCAAACTCCACACAGACAGTGACGAAATTACATTTAATTGCAACAACAATATTGAGGTGAAGGGGAGTCTGTTATACAATCCAACCAGAAAAAGATTTGAATTCCGACAGGAATGTTTCACTCTTTGTGCCTCTGAGAATATTCTGGAAATGGGGTCCTTTTTTCGAAATTAATTCACGGGATGAAGGCGTCGTTGGCTGGGTCAGCGTTTATTGCCCATCCCTAGTCGCCCTTGTTCAGAGGGCAGCTGAGAGTCAACCACATTGCTGTGGCTCTGGAGTCACATGTAGGCCAGACCGGGGTAAGGATGGCAGATTTCCTTCCCTAAAGGAACCAGGTGGGTTTTTCCGGCAATCGACAATGGTTTCATGGTCATCAGTAGATTCTTAATTCCAGATTTTTATTGAATTTAAATTCCACCACCTGCCGCGGCGGGATTCGAACCCGGGTCCCCGGGGTCTCCGAATTACTAATCCAGTGACAATACCACTGGGCCGCTGCGTCACTTCTCTGTCCAGTGTCCTGACACTGGCCCCTGGTGTCGCGATAAAGGAGCCTCCATTCCCCCCTCCCTCCCCCGCCCGCCCGCGTACTTTCCCCCAATTCCCCAACAAAAGTGAACTAATTCTCGGAGCTTCCTCTCTTTCAGAAAAATCAACAAAGAAATCAAACGGCAAGAACTGAGAGATGGTACGCTGGTGGGGAACCAGCCAAAGAAAGAATTGTTCCTGATCATCTCAGTCCCTGTGTGCACTTGTTAATAGTTTGTGGTCGTCGTGTTAACCAGAAGATTTTCTTTGTTTACCATCCTGCTTCATCGTGAATGTCCGTCCCGGGAGTGTGGCGACCAATCCCTGTCTGATCTCCTGGTCCTTTTGTTTGTCTGTAATATAATAAATCGATCTTTGTGTGATCTGGTCTCCCTCGTCCTCTTTTCTAGAACTTTCTCTGTTACGTTCACCATCCCCACACCGCCCCCCCCACCGCCTCCCTCCCTCGCCGCCCCTCTCCCAGAGCACCAACTCTCCCGGAAACCTGGGAGAAATAATCCTCTTCGATAGAATCTTCCTCCAATCGGAATGGGATGAGAACAGAAAATTCTGGCAGTGGGGAGGAACTGAGTTAATTCCACGTAATGGACTCGGAACGTTCACTCGGTTCCTCTCTCCACGGACGCTGCCAGACCCGCCGTGTTTATCCGGCGTTCTCTGTTCTTGTTTCAGATTCCGCAGGATTTTCTGTTTGTAATCGTGGGGCCGTGGGGGTTTGGGACACAAACTGGAAGGATCAAGGGAGCTGGGAGGTGAGGGAAATTCGAGGGGTAAGGGGGTTGAGAGTGATGAGGGGGTGACAGGGATAAGGAGCTGAATCACAGAATCCCTACAGTGCAGAAGGAGGCCATTTGGCCCATCGCGTCTGCACCGACCACAATCCCACCCTATCCCCACAACCCTACAGATTTACCCTGCTAATCCCTCTAACCAACACATCCCGGGACACTATGGTCAATTTAGCACGGCCAATGCACCTAACCCACACATCTTTGGATTGTGGGAGGAAACTGGAGCACCCGGAGGAAACCCACGCAGACACGGGGAGAATGTGCAGACTCCACACAGACAGTGACCCAAGCCAGGAATTGAACCCAGGTCCCCAGAGCTGTGAGGCAGCGGTGCTAACCACTGTGCCACCGTGCCACTGAAGGGGATAAGAAGGTGAGGGAGACGAGTGGGTGAGAGGGTGAGGGTGATGAGGGGGGTGAGGAGGGTAAGGGGATGAGAGGGATAGGGGGTGAGGGGGGAATGGGGATAAGGAGATAAAGGGGTGAGGGTTTTGAAGGGGGGTAAGGGGTGAGGGGATGGGATAGTCGGGGGGTGGGGGGCGGCGGTGGGAGTCACAGACACTCCACGTTACTATAAGACCATAAGACCATAAGACATAGGAGCGGAAGTAAGGCCATTCGGCCCATCGAGTCCACTCCACCATTCAATCATGGTTGATTTCAACTCCATTTACCCGCTCTCTCCCCATAGCCCCATAGGTACTGAGGGAAATGAGGCTGGAAGTGAGGATTGGAGGATGGCAAATGTCACAACCCCGTTCAGAGAAGCTAAATGGTGAAATCCGGAAACTAAAATCCTGCCGTTTAATGTTGGATTTGGAAAATTCCAGAAAAAAACCTCACCCGGAAGAATGGGAGTTAATAAATGACCAATACGGATTAATAAAAAACACATCCTATCTGACTAACCTGATTGAATTTGACCGAAATAATGATATATGTAATAATACATATAATAATGATATATAGAACAATCTTGACTAAAGGCTGATCAGTCCCGGGTTCTGATGATTTGCATCCTCGGATTCTGAAGGAAGCAGCTACAGGGATAGTGGATACACTGGTTGTAATTTTCCAAAAATCTTTGGATTCTGGAGAAGATTCTGGAGGATTGGAAAACTGCCAATAGGACACCCCTGTTCAAAAGGGAGGGAGGCAAAAAGCGGGTAACTATTGGCCGATTAGTCTGATGCACGATTAATTCACTCGGGAGGCTGGATCGTACCCGGGAAATAAAGGCTTTTATTAGCAACAAGAATGGAGCATACTGCTTAACAATACAATCCCAGACTAAAGGGTCACTAGGAAGTGCAGTGACCTTTATACTCCTATAGGAAGGCGGAGCCAACCGGAGTGTACCACAGAACAATACCAACAGGTGGAACACCCCAACCCTAACCCCAACAGTAACAAGAGTAACATATGTACAAGTACCCATAGTGGTAACCATCTATGGTTCACCACATAGTCTAACCTCTATTGTTGGAAACATGTTAGAACCCATTATTAAGGAAATAATCACAGCACGTTTGGAAAATCAGAATCTAATCAAACAGGGTCAGTACGGCTTCATATGTTGCCATTCTCCAATCCTCACTTCCAACTTCACTTCCCTCAGTAACCTGGAGTGTCTGTGATTCCCCCTGACTACCCCATCCTCTCACCCCCTTATCCCCCTTCAACCCCCTCACCCCTTTATCACCTTATCCCCCATTCCCCCTCACCCCCTATCCCTCTCATCCCCTTATCCCCCTCACCCCCTATCCCTCTCATTCCCTTATCCCCCTCACCCCCTATCCCTCTCATTCCCTTATCCCCCTCACCCCCTATCCCTCTCATTCCCTTATCCTCCTCACCCCCTATCCCCCTCGTCACCTTCACCCTCTCACCCCCCTCTTCTCCCTCACCCCTTCCAGGGAAGGGAAATCATGTCTGACTGAATTATTAGGAGTTTTCAAGGAATTCTCAACCAGAGTGAATAGAGGGGAACCAGTAGATGTGGTGTATTTGGACTTCCAGGAAGAATTCGACAAGATGTCTGATAAAAAGGTTAAGCCACAAGCTAAGAGCCCATGGTGTTGGAGATAGTGGGCCAAATTTTACCATTTTGAGTCTAAGGGCCCTATTTTACAAAACATTCGCGCCTGTTAAATTGCGGTAAAGTCGGGCGCCGGGCCTATACCGCGATCTGCACCCGAATCCGAGCAGATCGCGGCTTTACCGACACCCGATTCGGGCGCCGGTCCGGTCCGCACCCAAATCGGGCGGCCCCGACGATTTAAATGCATTAGCGTACATTTAAATCGACTTAATGAGCCCAACTCTACCGCCAAATCCCACTTTACCGTCTTCTGGTCCGTTCCGGATCCGTGCTGTAAGCGACCTGCAGAATAAAAATTCGAAGCGGATTTCTGTTCTGCAGGGGAACCTCCGAAGCCCATCCTCCGCGACCATCCTTCGCAGACCCCCCCGCCCCCCCCCGGGATTGGACCCCCCTGGGAGGCAGACCCCCCTCGGCAGACACCCCCCCCCCCCCCCGGGATCGGACCCCCCTGGGAGGCAGGCCCCCCTCGGCAGAGCACACCATCAACCCACCTCGATTGCTGGTCTCCCTCCACCATCCTTCTGACCTGCAGTCCTTCGAGAGCCTGCAGCACCTTCCTGGCCTTCCGCTGGCGCCCGTCGGAGGGGGGGAGGGGGGCGGCTCAGATGGATCTCTGGTTGGGGGGAGGGAGGACGGACTTGGGAGAATCTTGCAAACTCAAAATAATGTAGCATCGTCTTTGTGCTGCCTAATTATCTATGGGAAAGGTAATTAAACTACAGTGTCCTAGTGAGCAATTAGTGACCTGTATAATACATTTGTGATCTGTAACTGGATTGTTGATGTCCCTGGACATGAGCCATGAGCTCAAATGTTCAGAGTCATGTGGTGAACTTGGAAGAATTGTCCCCGTGGTGGAACTTGGTTGGAAATAAGATTCAAGGAGATTACTAAATCTGGGAAACCAACCATAGAGAAAAGAAGTTTGTATTGGCAACTCTTCTCTCACATTCCATGGCAGATGTGCCCCTACTTATGAATGTGATTTGCATGGGCAACGTTGGGTGCAGCTACTCTGCCTCTGGAGCAGCCTTGGATCCTTTCTGTCATCTTGTTTTCACCTGAACATTGCACAGAATTAGAGGAATTCCCTCTGGAAGATAATGTCAAAGTTATAATCGCAGGAACTAAAAACCTGACAGTCAAAAATTTGGGAAAATATTTCAAAATATATATCCCCCCCCATCCATATTTTGAAATATTTTCCCAAGTTTTTCAATCAGGTCACCTCTCATTTTTCTAAACCCCAGAGACACAAACCCGATCTCTCCAACCTGAAGACAACCCGCCCGTTTCTTGTAAACCTTCTCTGGGAACTTCTCCAAAAGCACTCCCAGCTTCAGGACACAGACACACGGTGAAATGGACAGGAATTCAAGTTTAACACAGATACAAAAGTCTGAGGTCACGCACCAACCAACTCAAGAACAGCTTCTTCCCTGCTGCTGTCAGACTTTCGAACGGACCTACCTCGCATTAAGTTGATCTTTCTCTACACCCTAGCTATAACTGTAACACTACATTCTGCACCCTCTCCTTTCCTTCTCTATGAACGGTATGTTTTGTCTGTATAGCGCGCAAGAAACAATACTTTTCACTGCAAACTAATACACATGGCAATAATAAATCAAATCAGATCACAGGTGTGAGATCCCGTGATGCATGCTAGTTGGAAGAGTAACTGGGACTTTTTTCTCTGGAGCTTAGGAGGCTTAGGGGTGATCTTATAGAGGTCTATAAAATAATGAGGGGCATAGATCAGGAAGATAGTCAATATCTTTTCCCAAAGGTAGAGGAGTCTAAAACTAGAGGGCATAGGTTTAAGGTGAGAGGGGAGAGATACAAAAGGGTCCAGAGGGGCAATTGTTTCACACAGAGGGTGGTGAGTGTCTGGAACAAGCTGCCAGAGGTAGTAGTATGAAATCTTTGTATCATCAGCAAACTTGCTGATCCAATTTACCACATTATCATCCAGATCATTGATATAGATGACAAACAACAATGGACCCAGCACTGATGCCTGTGGCACACCACTAGTCACAGGCCTCCACTCAGAGAAGCAATCCTCCACAACCACTCTCTGGCTTCTTCCATTGAAAGAAGTTTAACAACACCAGGTTAAAGTCCAACAGGTTTATTTGGTAGCAAAAGCCACACAAGCTTTCGGAGCTCCAAGCCCCTTCTTCAGGTGAGTGGGAATTCTGTTCACAAACAGAGCATATAAAGACACAAACTCAATTTCCATGAATAATGTTTGGAATGCGAATACTTACAACTAATCAAGTCTTTAAGAAACAAAACAACGTGAGTGGAGAGAGCATCAAGACAGGCTAAAAAGATGTGTATTGTCTCCAGACAAGACAGCCAGTGAAACTCTGTGGGGGTTACAAATAGTGTGACATGAACCCAATATCCCGGTTGAGGCCGTCCTCGTGTGTGCGGAACTTGGCTATCAGTTTCTGCTCAGCGACTCTGCGCCGTCGTGTGTCGTGAAGGCCGCCTTGGAGAACGCTTACCCGAATATCAGCGGCCGAATGCCCGTGACCGCTGAAGTGCTCCCCAACAGGAAGAGAACAGTCTTGCCTGGTGATTGTCGAGCGGTGTTCATTCATCTGTTGTCGCAGCGTCTGCATAGTTTCCCCAATGTACCATGCCTCGGGACATCCTTTCTTGCAGCGTATCAGGTAGACAACGTTGGCCGAGTTGCAAGAGTAGGTACCGCGTACCTGGTGGATGGTGTTCTCACGTGAGATGATGGCATCTGTGTCGATGATCCGGCACGTCTTGCAGAGGTTGCTGTGGCAGGGTTGTGTGGTGTCATGGTCACTGTTCTCCTGAAGGCTGGGTAGTTTGCTGCGGACAATGGTCTGTTTGAGGTTGTGCGGTTGTTTGAAGGCAAGAAGTGGGGGTGTGGGGATGGCCTTGGCGAGATGTTCGTCTTCATCAATGACATGTTGAAGGCTCCGGAGGAGATGCCGTAGCTTCTCCGCTCCGGGGAAGTACTGGACAACGAAGGGTACTCTGTCCACCGTGTCCCGTGTTTGTCTTCTGAGGAGGTCGGTGCGGTTTTTCGCTGTGTGTTGTTAAACTTCTTACTGTGTTTACCCCAGTCCAACGCCGGCATCTCCACATCAGTTCTTCCATTGAGCCAATGTCTAATCCAATTTACTACCTCTCCATGTATACCTAGCGACTGAACCTTCCTAACTAACCTCCCATGCGGGACCTTGTCAAAAGCCTTGCTGAAGTCCATGTAGCCAACATCCACCGCCTTCCCTTCATCCACTTTCCTGCTAACCTCCTCGAAAAACTCTAATAGATTGGTTAAACATGACCTACCACGCACAAAGCCATGTTGACTCTCCCTAATAAGTCCCTGTCTATCCAAATATTTGTAGATCCTATCTCTTAATACTCCTTCCAATAATTTACCTACTACTGATGTCAAACTTACCGGCCTATAATTTCCCGCGTTACTTTTTGAGCCTTTTTTAAACAATGGAACAACATGAGCTATCCTCCAATCATCCGGCACCTCACCCGTGGATACCGACATTTTAAATATATCTGCCAGGGCCCCTGCAATTTCAACACTAGTCTCCTTCAAGGTCCGAGGGAATACCCTGTCCGATCCTGGGGATTTATCTACTCTGATTTGCCTCAAGACAGCAAGCACCTCCTCCCCTTTAATCTGTATAGGTTCCATGACCTCCCTACTTGTTTGCCTTATTTCCATAGACTCCATGCCAGTTTCCTTAGTAAATTCGGATGCAAAAAACCCATTTAATATCTCCCCCATTTCTTTTGGTTCCATACATAGCCGACCACTCTGACCTTCAAGAGAACCAATTTTATCCCTTACTATCTTTTTGCTCTTAATATACCTGTAGAAGCTCTTAGGATTATCCTTAGGTCTGCCAAAGCAACCTCATGTCTTCTTTTAGCCCTCCTGATTTCTTTCTTAAGTAGTTTCTTCTCTACAACCACCCTCTGGCTTCTGTCAAGAAGACTGTGCCGTCGCACCTCTCTCACCCTCCTCAAACACCTCATACACCAACTCTACAGCAAACGCCGCAGCCTGGAAACCAAGATCGAATCCATAGTCTCAACCTGCGCTCAGGACACAGACCAGCTGCGAAACTCTGCCAAGCAGACGAGACAAAGGAACTACACCATCTACATGCACACCAAGAACAGGAAACTTGAGAAACTCGGCATCACCACCAGCAGCAACCAAGCCTCCCCCGGTACCACAGTAGAAAACAGTACCACTGCAGGGAAGTCCATTGTCAACCTATCGGACTACACACTTCAGCCAGATGAAATCGAAGTTCTCAGCCGAGGGCTCAACTTTTGCCCCACTACCAAAATAGACCCCATCAGTCTCGCAGCGGACACAGAGGAATTCATCAGGCGAATGAGGCTGCGGGAGTTCTTCCACAAACCCCAAGAGGCCAACAGCGAACACAATGAGACAGCTAATGAACCGGAACAGCAGACAGAGAGACCCGCAGTGCAACCGAAGAGGAAAGAGTCGAATTGGACTCCTCCGGAAGGCCGCTGCCCTCGACTTGACATGTATGCCCAAGCCGTCAGGAGGTGCGTCAACACCAAATTCATCAGCCGCACTCACAAGACAGCACCGAACATCACCCAAGCACAACGCAACGCCATCCACGCTCTCAAGACCAACCGCAACATTGTCATCAAACCAGCAGACAAAGGAGGGGCCATCGTCATACTGAACAGAACGGATTACTGCAAAGAAGTGTACCGACAACTGAACAACGAGGAACACTACAGACAGTTACCCACAGATCCGACCAAAGAACACACCCGTCAACTCAACACTCTGATCAAAACCTTTGATCCGGACCTTCAGAGCACCCTCCGTGCTCTCATCCCACGTACTCCACGCGTTGGAGATCTCTACTGCCTCCCAAAAATACACAAGGCAAACACACCCGGCCGTCCCATCGTTTCAGGAAACGGAACCCTGTGCGAGAACCTCTCCAGCTATGTCGAGGGCATCTTGAAACCCATTGTACAAAGAACCCCCAGCTTTTGTCGCGACACTACGGACTTCCTACAGAAACTCAACACACATGGAGCAGTTGAACCAGGAGCACTCCTCGTCACAATGGATGTCTCGGCACTCTACACCAGCATCCCCCACGATGATGGCATTGCTGCAACGGCCTCAGTACTCAATGCCGTCAACTGCCAGTTTCCAGATGCAATTTTACAACTCATCCGCTTCATCCTGGATCACAATATCTTCACCTTCAACAACCAGTTCTTCATCCAGACACACGGAACAGCCATGGGGACAAAATTCGCACCTCAATATGCCAACATCTTCATGCACAGGTTCGAACAAGACTTCTTCACCGCACAGGACCTTCAACCGATGCTATACACTAGATACATCGATGACATTTTCTTCCTTTGGAGTCATGGTGAGCAATCACTGAAACAACTATATGATGACATCAACAAGTTCCATCCCACCATCAGACTCACCATGGACTACTCTCCAGAATCGGTTGCATTCTTGGACACACGCATCTCCATTAAGGACGGTCACCTCAGCACCTCACTGTACCGCAAGCCTACGGATAACCTCACGATGCTCCACTTCTCCAGCTTCCACCCTAAACACGTAAAAGAAGCCATCCCCTACGGACAAGCCCTCCGGATACACAGGATCTGCTCGGATGAGGAGGATCGCAACAGACACCTCCAGGCACTGAAAGATGCCCTCATAAGAACAGGATATGGCGCTCGACTCATCGATCAACAGTTCCGACGCGCCACAGCGAAAAACCGCACCGACCTCCTCAGAAGACAAACACGGGACACGGTGGACAGAGTACCCTTCGTCGTCCAGTACTTCCCCGGAGCGGAGAAGCTACGGCATCTCCTCCGGAGCCTTCAACATGTCATTGATGAAGACGAACATCTCGCCAAGGCCATCCCCACACCCCCACTTCTTGCCTTCAAACAACCACGCAACCTCAAACAGACCATTGTCCGCAGCAAACTACCCAGCCTTCAGGAGAACAGTGACCAAGACACCACACAACCCTGCCACAGCAACCTCTGCAAGACGTGCAGGATCATCGACACGGATGCCATCATCTCACGTGAGAACACCATCTACCAGGTACATGGTACCTACTCTTGCAACTCGGCCAACGTTGTCTACCTGATACGCTGCAAGAAAGGATGTCCCGAGGCATGGTACATTGGGGAAATCATGCAGACGCTACGACAACGGATGAATGAACACCGCTCGACAATCACCAGGCAAGACTGTTCTCTTCCTGTGGGGGAGCACTTCAGCAGTCACGGGCATTCAGCCTTGGATCTTCAGGTAAGCGTTCTCCAAGGCGGCCTTCACGACACACGACAGCGCAGAGTCACTGAGCAGAAACTGATAGCCAAGTTTCGCACACATGAGGACGGTCTAAACCGGGATGTTGGATTTATGTCACATTATCAGTAACCCCCACAGCTTGACTCCTGGACTTGCACAATTTCACAAGCTGTACTGTCTGGAGACAATACACATCTCTTTAACCTGTGTTGAATGCTCCCTCCACCCACATTGTCTGTGCATTTAAGACCTGGCTGGCTGTAGAGATTTGCATTCTAATCAGTATTCTGTAATTTGATTTCTGTGTCTGTGCCCTGTTTGAGAACAGAGACCACTCCATCTGACGAAGGAGCATTGCTCCGAAAGCTTATGGTATTTGCTACCAAATAAACCTGTTGGACTTTAACCTGGTGTTGTGAGACTTCTTATTCTGTCAAGAACCCAATCTTGTATCCAATTGGCTACCTTACCCTGGATCCCGTGAGATTTAACCTTATGCAACAACCTACCATGTGGTACCTTGTCAAAGGCCTTGCTAAAGTCCATGTAGACAACATCAACTGCACTGCCCTCATCTACCTTCTTGGTTACCCCTTCAAAAAACTCAATCAAATTCTGTCTTCTCTTTCTCTTTAGCCGAGGATTCCTCTTCCCCTGCGGGCGACAGGATTGTCACCGTGTCCATCCCACCTCTCCAGCATCTGCCCTCCCTTTCCCTTCCTCCCAGAGCCAGGGCAATGCCCACCTTGTCCTCACCTTACCCTCCCCCCCCCCCCCCCCAGACCCGCCCTCCACATCCACTTGCTATTTCCAGCCCTCCCAGTGTCTCCAAGGACATCCCCCTCCCCCCTCATCTCCCTTCCCCTCCCTCCCCCCGCTCCCTCCCCTCCCCTTCCCACCCAGCATTCTGCAGACAGCACTCTCTCTGTGAAACTCTGATCCACTTCTCAATCCCCTCCCTCCCCACCACCACCCCACCATCCCCCCCCCACCTCCCCCCCCCCCCACCCACCCCCCCGCACCCCCACTGCACCTTCCCAAGTAATCGCAGGAGAGACAACACCTGCCCTTTGACCCCTCACTCCCAACACCTGTGGGCAAATCAGTGATGGGCTCCTTTCAGGGGAGTTCTCACCCCTCACGTCCACCGTGGTTCCAGTGGGCAGACCGGGTGGACGCCTCCGTCCACTCTCACTTGACCCCGGGTTCCCTGTCGCCCTGTCACCGTGACTCTCCGCCCACTCCCACCCCAACCTCTGTCCTTGACTCTCCTAAACTGGAGAGGTTGGATAAACTGGGATAGTTTTCACCGGAAAGCTGGAGGCTGAGGGGGAGACCTGATAGAGGTCTACACACTGAGAGGCACAGACAGGGCGGATAGTCAGAGGCTTCTCCCCAGGGTGGAAGTGTCAATTACAAGGGGGCACAGGTACAAGGTGAGGGGGGGAAAGTTTAAGGGAAATAGAATCATAGAATCCCTACAGTGCAGAAGGAGGCCATTTGGCCCATCAAGTCTGCACTGACAACAATCCCAACCAGGCCCTTTCCCCATCACCCCCATTTACCCTAGCCAGTCCCTCTGACGCTAAGGGGCAATTAAGCACAGCCAATCCACCGGACCCACACATCTTTGGACTGTGGGGGAGGTTTTTCACCCAGAGAGTGATGGGTGCCTGGAACGCGCTGCCAGAGGAGATGGTGGAAGCAGGAACATTAACAACATTTAAGGCTTGTCTTCATAGACACATGAACAAGCAGGGATTGAAACCGCGTACAGGCGATCAGTAATTGGTCTAAATAAGGATTAGGAACCGGTGCAGGCTGGATGGGCTGAAGGGCCTGTTCCTGTGCTGTATTGATCTTTGACCTTTGTTGTAAACCGCCCAAAGGTCAGCTCCTGATCTTTCGATGCTTCCAACCTTTCAGACTCAACATTGAACTCAACAATTTCACGGCAGAATCTCAGCTCCCGATTTCGCAAACAGAAGCTGTGGGTGCGAATTCAGCTGCTGCCATTGCTACTCCCCAACACCTCTCCCAGTGGGATGGGAGTGAGGAGAGCTTGGCTGATCCTCTGTGAGTGCAGCACAGTATC